>NW_021137392.1:0-977 GCF_004193835.3 Ostrinia furnacalis | reverse complement strand
TTTAAGAGCGTTGTAGCAAAAAGTTGGCGTTCGAATTTTAGGTTTTTATTGCTTGACGTCGCGTAGTGAGTGCGCAAACTGCATTTATCTGTACAATTTCAACGCCGCGTCGACTAAACGATCTTAATCCGTAGTTGTATCGTACCTAAGACAGTACATCATACATAATAATAAAGAAATCTATATATATAAAAAGAAAGTCGTGTTAGTTACTCCACTTATAACTCAAGAACGGCTGAACCGATTTAGCTGAAAATTGTCAGGGAGGTAGTTTAGAGCCAGGAAAAGGACATAGGATACTTTTTATCCCGTTCGAAATTAAAAAAAAGTCTGCTTATTTATTGCCATTAAGGCGGAACAAAGTTCGCCGGGTCAGCTAGTAATGTATAATTTACCTATTTGATTTTTTCTCAGATCAGACTTTTAGCCAAATCAAGTTACGTAATTAATGTATTTTTTACACTAGTAAATCTCGCGACAAGTTTTTAATCTTTAAATTGAGTGAAGTAATAAGTTGATGGGTTTGAAAGAATTTATGTTTTATTTTATTCTTTTTACAGCATCAAAAGCTTGTTTATGAAAAATATTTACTCTTTAAATTTTACTTTTGACTTTTTAGTTTTTATGATGCGGGATGGAAAAATTAAAATTTATTCTGATTTTGTGACGTTTCCGCACATAAATATGGATAGGTTAACTAAATAGAATGAAATGTATGAAAACGAGCGTGCCATTTTTTAAACGTTATCTATAATATCTGTGTCCATCAAAGAGCTCGTAACTAAACATCGTAAGAGCCATTCAAATTATTATCTAAAAGTTAACAATAAATATTTAGTTTTTGTAAATCTAAACAAGTCAGGAAATCAAAGAGGTAAATACTGATATCATTGTGATTTTATAGAATTTATTATTATAAACCACGGTCGTATAATGCTAAAAAATTAGAGGTAACTTTAAGATTTTTATCCATAGAG
>NW_021137391.1:0-583 GCF_004193835.3 Ostrinia furnacalis | reverse complement strand
TATTTTCTACTTTGCCGAACTTTAACGCGAGAACGGTTTGTCCAAAACATATGAATTTGGTCTTATTCAATGCAGGATTAAGTGCCCTTTAACCGTCATGAAGACCACTTTTCGATAGGGTAAGTCCTTTACGCGGTATAACCGGAAAACCGAAAAAACGCCGCTTTCGGGGGCCCCCACCACTTAAGCACAACTCCGTCGAAGTCGAAAACTTAGGAGAGTCTTAATGGGCAACCAATGAAGCCATTAAATCAAAAAAATCTTTTTTAGGAATTATTTCCGATTTAATCAATTTTTCCACAATGCACGGTCCTGCGCTGCCCGCATCCAGGCTCTTCCCGCGACCTTTACGAGATCGTCGGTCCACCTAGTAGGAGGCGTGCCTGTGGAAAGCCTTGGAGGAGGCCTTTGTCCAGCAGTGGACGTCATTTGGCTGAAACGAACGAATCAATTTTTGTGTTTAATTCTACTGGCCTATGTGTATGGCTCTGAGACGTGGTCGCTTACTATGGGCCTCATAAGAAGGCTCAAGGTCACTCAAAGAGCGATGGAGCGTGCTATGCTCGGAGTTTCCCTGCGTGAT
>NW_021137390.1:0-7547 GCF_004193835.3 Ostrinia furnacalis | reverse complement strand
CTGCCTAAAAGCGGGAATTGAACCTACGACCTTCCGCTTGCCGGGCGACTGCTCTTCCAACTGAGCTACTTAGACACTGGATGAACCCGTCGCAGTTCGATTTTATCAAGTTATTTATAATTTTCAAACCAGTGAGTCTTCTTCTTACCCCTCCTACTATGTTACTCAGATCTCTTACTTTTCTCCCAGCATTTATCGGTGTGACGCAATCGAAGAACACTTTAGCAACTTTGATTGTAAATTCGTTTTTACTGCCCGACTTGCATGAACACTGTCTTGGGATGGAAATGAAATATGATTGGCTAGGATTCCGGCGATTTCGTTAGCGAATATAAAGTTATTTGAAAACACACATAATGAGCTTGTGGATCTAGATCCAACTTTTCGTTTTATTCAGAGTTTCAATTGAAGCAGAATTGATACAAGTTCATGATTAAATAATCCTAATAGAGAATGGTGTTATGGATGTAGGTCACTAAGCCATTTTGGTAGTTAGCTTTTGGAAACAGTTTCAATTTGGCTTTGCAAAAAATAACCAAAATAGAAAAACACGGGTCTCAACGCGACATTTTTATATGAGTTACATTATTTACTCACGGCTTGACTTTACAGCTATACTTAGCAGCCGTTGCAGCCGTGGTCACAAGCAGACTGGTGGCTCCCGGCGTCAACCGTTCGGGCGGGCTTAAAAATTTTCAACTACCCTCTATTCACCACTAGTGGTGTTTACAAATAACCGTGTTTCTCTATTTTAGTTGAAATTGGAACGCGAAAGTTTAAAATCTTATAAATATATCGAAATCAACTTATAATGTCATTGTTTTTGAAAAAGACACGTCTTTCCCATTTGAGTTTTATTACAAATACAGACTTTAAGTATAATTCAAATAATCAACGTTACACAGCTCATCTACCAGTTACCCTAAGAAAACTCAATTTAAAAATTTAAAACCCTATTCCACGTGGTGCAATTGCAGCAATTAGTGGAACAGTAAAAACTAATACCCCTCTTTGGTTATTGCAATGCGGACTGCACCAAAGCGGGCTTCGCGTGATCCTATCGCGTGATCAGCCTGCATTTGGAGCGATACCGATACAAAGGCAATGGAAGAATGCATTCCCAATTGAAAATGTGGACTTAGGAATAAATAAGGCTTAATATTGGTTATGTTAAAGTTAAGCAGAGTGCAATGGACTGACAAATGAAAAATGAAAAATCGTGAAAGATTTGTATAAGGTCCAATTTCCACCAAAACTGAGACGAAAATAACTAAATCTAATTGGTTATTTAAAACACATCTCCTCTTGTCTCCGCTCATCTCCAACTTGGTGGAAATTAAGCCTAACTTGTAGTACCTACGTAAACATTTAATTTAAAATACCAAATTCAAGCTTTAGGAATACAATGTGCTGCTTACAGTTTTATAAGCTCTTATTATTTCTCTTATTATTTGTCATAAGTGCCACTTGTGATCTAAACTGAATAAATATTTTTGATTTTGATTTTGATTTTGATTATCCTGCTAACATTATAAATGCGAAAGTCTGGATGTCTGGATGTTTGTTACTTTTTTACGCAAAAACTACAAAACGGATTTTGATGAAACTTTTCAGAATTATTGTTTATAGCCCAGATTAACAAATAGGCTATATGACGATATGTGACAAACTAAATTTCACGGGGGTGAAGCCGCGGGCAAAAGCTAGTTATTAATAAGATTGAACTTTATTTCGTTTTTAGAAATAATATTTCTCTTACTTATTTATTTTGATGTTATAGGTTATTCTTGTTAGTATTTAATACACGTGTATATTGTATATCTTCTCCAACAAAATCATCGTCTTTCACCATCGAAATAGAAATACGAAAAGCCAAATGTCAAATGCCAAATAAATGACAAAACTAGCCGCAGCTGACACATAATGTGGTTAATGCACTCCGCGCCGGCTATTGCTGAGATGGCTATTGCACTTCAGCTCGAGGGCTAAGCACCAATGCATTTTACAACCGAAGAGATAAACTTATTTTTCAGTCACTTGTCAAAGTGAAAATATATTATGACTTATTTTACAAGAGCAATATACACTGACGTTCTGACGTAAACCAATGTTCATCATATTTTGAAACTAGCGGCCGCCCGCGACTTCGTACACGTGGATCTACCTCCTTAGGGGTGGAGTTTCGTAACATACTTTCTTAGCGGATGCCTAATAACATCTACACCTGCATGCCAAATTTCAGCCCGATCCGTCCAGTGGTTTGGGCTGTGCGTTGATAGATCACTTTGTCAGTCAGTCAGTCAGTCACCTTTGAGTTATAATATTTAGATATTATTTGTCTTATGCCCGTTTTCACAATCAATCTCTTATTTTAAGTGACCCGAAACAAAATGCCTGTTATGTGTTACCATAGTGGTCACTTCAAAATTAGGGATGGATGGTGAAAAGTTGGTTAACAACCCGTGAGGTCTTCTTTTTCAACACCGGAACAAGTTCCGAGAGTCCAAAAGACAAAAATGATAATAATAAGCCCCGCAGGGCAGCTTTGTGGCGAGCTGTTGGTGAGTAGCGAGACCACGGGGCCAGTTGTTAATCCGAGTGCTCCCGAGAGTCGGTCAAGACCCTCGTCTTCGGCTTGCCGAAGTGGAAACCGAGAGGGTCTGCAGGACTTTCACCTCTGGCTTGCCTTAACCGGCCGGCCAGAGCGGAGTCGCTAGAGCTATATGCTCCAGGGGTGGAAGTGTTAAAGGGCATAACGCCGCGAGTAACCTCGGAGAAAGCGCAGCACACCTCTATACACCCCTGAGCTGGCAGACGCTAATGTTGCCCCTCAGTCCGGTCTATACGACCCATGACGCCAGGGGGGCCCATTTAGTCTCTGACTAGTCACCGCCTGCCATTTTTTCAGTCAGAGACTATGAACCAGGCAGGTGTCCCGTAGTCTCCATCCATAGCCCAGTAACCAGTCCCTCCATCCTTCATCCATAACCCTAGTCCATTCTTCAATAACTGCAATAGCTCCTGTGCACAGGCTGGGGATGGTCACTGGCTACATCCCATATAGTCAGAGACTAGATCCAGCATGTGCACTACTACACCATGATCCAGCAAGTGCCACTTGTGGTCTAAACTGAATAAATATTTTTGATTTTTTGACTTTCACTTTTGTCGATTATTTTGCGCTTAAAACGGCCTCTACGTGTTGGATCTGTATCTCCACGCAAGCCTTATAAAGGACGGGGCCACTTTTGACCCGTGAGCTCCAAAGCGTACAAACATAATAATAAAACGTTTATTTCAGACATTACATCCATATGTGTTAGTAACATGATAATCTTAATCTAGTGTTAGTAATAAGCTAATGACAAGTAGGTAGANGTCTAAACTGAATAAATATTTTTGATTTTTTGACTTTCACTTTTGTCGATTATTTTGCGCTTAAAACGGCCTCTACGTGTTGGATCTGTATCTCCACGCAAGCCTTATAAAGGACGGGGCCACTTTTGACCCGTGAGCTCCAAAGCGTACAAACATAATAATAAAACGTTTATTTCAGACATTACATCCATATGTGTTAGTAACATGATAATCTTAATCTAGTGTTAGTAATAAGCTAATGACAAGTAGGTAGATAATTATTTATGTAATATGGCTTCCAGTGTGACTCCTGCGCTATAGGTACTCATAGCGAGTGACCGGAGCATGAAACTGCAGCCAGCGGCGCATCAGCGGGGAGTCCCACCGGTCAGCCAGCGCGCGCAGAATGCTGCTTGAGCTGCCGCGCACCCGCGCCCACAGCGAGGCGCAGCGCTTTCTGATGATAGTGTAGAAACAATCAGTCTGCGCCTCAGCAAACATGGCTGATGCACTACAGTGTCGCGGCAGGCCGAACAACATCCTGAACGCGTTATTGTTTTGTATTGGATCGTCGGGGTCAATAGCCTCCAGTCTCCACACAATGTGACTATTCTCAAAGCCCCCTGTAGGTAGTTGATGAGGTTGTTATTGCATTAGAATTCTGATTTAATTCTTCTCAGTACCAACCGATATGTTGTCCTGAAGTGGTAGTATGGCAAGCTGAATATAATATGAGACGTGTAAGTCCCCTAAAAAGGGCCTACAAACTAATAAATTAATAATAAATGTGAATGATTGACGTGAATGAAAATATTTTTGAAAAAAATAAATAAACAAATGACAAACGTGTGTTGTTAACCTCGTTCTCACTGAATGTACCTCTAAAATAATGCATTGAGAAAAATATTTTGTCTAAATTGTATCTGCATACGTTCCATACGTTCTGCCTTACTAAAGCGCTTCAAAAGGACGCGCTTGTCGCAATAGGAATTCAAAAGCCTAAAATAGTTTCAAATAGAAGCGACGCGACCCGCCCCTAATGTGGCTAATGCACTCCACTCCCGGCTATTGCCGAGATTGCTGTTGCACTTCGGGCTCAGAACGAATGCATTTTCTAACGGGTCGGTTGAGAAAAGAGGGGTAAAGCTCGATTTATCATTCAATATTTTTAAATGTAAACAGGATGTTTCATCGGTTTTAAATGTGGAAATATTTGTATCTATCACTTTGTACCTACTTCGGTAGAAGATCATAGTAGACAGTGGAGTAAACGTGTTCTGGAATGAAAATTGTCATCAGGTGATTTAGTCTCCGCTGCATGAGCCCAATCCTCTTTCAGTGGAAAATGGAGTATTTTTATCAAATTTTGAACTTTCGCGTTCCGTTTCGAATAAAATAGAGAAACTCGGGCCTCAACGCGACATTTTTGGCTTGATGTTTCGGCTGCCATGCTGCTATTTTAATATTTTATTGGTCTACACTTCTTACACTGGCGAGACAGCTTGAGGAGGCCTAATATTTGCATATTTGACCCTTAGTTCTTTAAGGAGCTTCTTTATTCTGCGAATGGAGATTACGTCTAACGCCCATCAGCTTGATGGACTGACGATCCCTAGTAAATATCTAGCATGCCGGAATGAAATTTTGATCGTGCTTTGTAGCGTGTTCTTGGCGTGTGTGAACTGCAATAGGCTCTGAATAGTAGCAAAGTAGCTAGCCACTACTAGGCCAAATTTTTCTCGTAAATTTTCATTAATGGTCTTTATACTGTAAACTAAGTATGAATATCAATTACATTAAGCATTAAATTACCCAGTCCTAATTACCGTCCTAACGTTGAGCAATATTATTGGTAAGGTTGCTTATTACGGTAATTCCTTCAAAAAATTCATATTGGGCACTTCATAAATAATGAAATTTTGGACCCCTGTCGGCCGGACCTGTGTGATTACAATAATAGCGGGCAAGGGTGAGTCGGGGCTACAAACGGATTCTGCGAATGCCCTGCCATTCATATTTCGGTATAATGTCTGAAATTATACTGAAAACGTAATAATATTGTCCTGAATGGCCCAGCAGGGATTACGGATAAAGCTGACTTAAATCAAAATATTATTTCAATAATTCTTAACAATATTAGCTATATTATGCAGATTTTCTGTATTTCTCGGAGATATAAAGCACTTGTTTGTTTGACGATAATGTAACGACCTTATATAGATTTAATAGTAAGGGGCTTGACTTTTTCAAATAATAAAATAAATAAAATAAAATAAAAATAAAATAAGCCTTTATTGCTGTTAATTATTTTTTTTAAGTTATTTCACTATACATAATATTACAAATTATTACTAGAGGTAAGAAAAAATTCATTTCAAATAATAATCTAGATTAATTAGTTTTGAACAGACATTGAGAAATGATGAAATGTCATAGCTGTAGCTCTGATGAAAATAATACGAGTAGGTAGGTAGGTCTACTGTATACAAACTTGAAGAATAATCAAATTGAACGTTGCACAGATTTTCTTTTTATCCGACAAAGCGATGTCAACGTCCAGTGGTCCGCCAGAAAGTGATAAAAAGAAACATTCGATTGGATTTTATACCTTTATAAAGCCGCACCTTCATCCCTTCGCCCTTTACATTCATTCCTAAACACATCACACGCCTATTAGCCGATTTAACAGCACCAGTAATCTATCCCATAAACCGGCCTTATCTTTCCAAATGAACACATAAAAAACGCCCGACTCGCTGACGGGCGGTTTTTCGAACGCCAAAACGTGCCTCGACTCCCAAACAGCGACCAACACAAACAACTTTCAACCTAGACCCCATATAAATAAAGAACACACCGAAATTTCTTCTAGCATTGAATATAAAGCCCACAGATGGCCCGCAGGGTTTGCTTTGTTTTGATTTTATTGCCTTTATTTGCTTTTAGAGTTTTAAAAGATAAGTTTCGCGGGATTTGTGGGATTTTTTTTTACAGCAAGTTGATGGGAAATGGGGTCTTAAACTTGAAGAGGGACCGTTTTCTGATAGTCTTTTTCCACCTGGCAGCAATCATGGGTATTTTGTTTATCTTCAAATTATGACAGTAGAATATAAATCAATCACATTGTTTTAAGATGATATCAAAAATGTTTGCAACAAAACTCAGTCTAGTTAGCTTAAACAATATTTTTATCGTAAGTGCTTATAAATAAAATAATAATAAATATCCTTGCGACATTTACACTGCGCTTCTAGTCCCAAACTAAGCAAAGCTTGTACTATGGCTACTAGACAACGGATATAAACATACTTAAATACTTTTTTTTTTGTAAATACATACTTATTATACATAGAAAACACCCAGTCCAATACAATCAAATATGTTCATGCACACAAATGTTTGTACTATGCGGGAATCGAACCCGCTACCTCCGGAATAGTAGTCCGTTTCGAACCACTACACCAACGGCCGACTAAAATAGATCTGTGTGCCTACCATGAGTTTACGTTAGGTGTGCTCGCTAGCGACTGCGTAAAAAAATGACATTTAAATGTATGACATATTGAGCAGCGCCCCTAGCGGCTACTTTCAAGAAATAAAATCATCATAGAATTTTTTGACGTATTCGCTAGCGAGCTCACCTAACGTAAACTCATGGTAGGCACACTGTACAGATTATGAATTCTTAAAATTGTAATTTGGTTTTCAAATTGGCTCTAAATAAATCTCTGTCTAGACTCTAGACACTGAATCATATTATTATTATCCAGATTTTTAAAATTGTATACAAGTTCAAAGTTTTTTTTTGTTGTCAAGATTGTTTAGCTGTAGGTATTTTGTATTGCTTATTATCGATTTCAACCATGAATGAAATTCATATTACTAAACGTCCCAGTATTAACCCTACCACTGCTTCGGGACAGTAAATGGGCCAGTGCTGAGAAGCAGCAGCGCAAGAAACTCAGCCGCAATGAGGATCAGTACTGTTGTAGAAAATTCAATAAAACTAGTATCTACGTTAATCTTTAAGACATAAGAAAGATATATCTTTTTGAATTATCCAAATCGGACCATTACTTACGAAGGTATTAAGTAATAAACATAGGCCGTTTTTGCCGCTAAAAGTCAACGTACGCAAGGCCGCGTGACGTCATTATATCCGAATCGAGCGCAACCGGCATACTATTGGG
>NW_021137389.1:0-1284 GCF_004193835.3 Ostrinia furnacalis | reverse complement strand
TGTCCCAATATTTTAGCAACAGCAAAATTATTTATAACTAAGATGAATGAAGTAACCGTTATGTTGTTGTTACGTATGCATTCTAACCTTAATAAATTATTGCAAATTATTCCTGGAAGAGAATTTCCTTGAAGAAAGTCATGAAGTTCGTCAGTTGTTTAATATTTTTTATACAACAAAATAAAAGGTATAATGAAACCTTTATTATTAAATCCCGGACTGCCGATCCCGTCACGACCCCGGGATCTTACTCATCCCGGGATCTCAGACTACTCTAGTCGCTTAATGCAGGTCGCGGCCTCACTTATATTCAGTGCTCCAGCACCAGTAAGATCAATTTTTGATGAATACTGTCATTAAGAAGTGTTTCAATTGAAACTGCACTGCGGGATCTTTAGTGAACGTTACTTGAATAATTGTCAGAAATATATTTAAAGCAACTTAATAGGATTTAATGAAACAGTGTTGGAAGAAATATAATCCAATTAATTTAGATAGAAACTTGCACGATTTTAATACAGATAAGTTTGGATAGTACCTACTTAACTTGTTTATTTACTAACTTTTCGCGTGAATTTCGCTCTGTCACAGAAAAAGTCTTCATCAAAAGAAAAAGATACTTAAAGCAGGATAAAACGAGACTATTCTCACCTCTCGTCTCGTTTCCACCGCTGCAACGCCTGTGTATAATAGTTTTCTATGATTTTCTCTGGAGTTCACACTATCAGCATACTAAATTGCATCTATCCATTCAGTGTTTTAAGCAAGGAAAAGTAACAAACATAATCAATTAATTCACCTTGACGGCCGATGGGGCAGCAAGGTTCTGGAATGGAGGCCGCGTACCGGAAAACGCAGCGTGAGACGTCCACCTACAAGGTGGACCGACGTCATCGTAAAGGTAGCAGGGAAGCGCTGTACCAATCGATCAACGTGGAAAGCATTGAGAGAGGCCTATGTTTAGCAGTGGACGTTCTACGGCTGAAATGATGATGAAGATGATGATGATGAATTCCCCCAAATATTTATAACTAGCTTTCCGCCCGCGGCTTCGCCCGCGTGGAATTTTGTCTGTCACAGAAAAACTTTATCGCGCGCGTCCCTGTTTCAAAAACCGGGATAAAAACTATCCTATGTTCTTTCCCGGGACTCAAACTATCTCTATGCCAAATTTCATCAAAATCGGTTGCGAGGTTTAAGCGGGAAAGCGTAACAGACAGACAGACAGACAGACAGACAGACAGACAGACAGACAGACAGACAGACAGAGTTACTTTCGCATTT
>NW_021137387.1:0-1237 GCF_004193835.3 Ostrinia furnacalis | reverse complement strand
TTGTATTCTACCTACAGTCACTATTATCTAAGACATGCAGTTGATATGCTGGATTCCTGGCTTGAATTAAATTCTATCCACATTCAATTATTATTTTTTGTTTTTTAGATTTTAGTCGATACTACGCTTCCACGCAATCTATGCACATGTCGTGGCAGCTTTTAATTAAGGCTACACTATAAACACGTATTGTTTTCTATGTTTTTTTTCCTGTTCATTGTGTATGTCTTGTTAGCTGTCCTTAAATAAATAAATAAAATATAAAAATGGATTGTAATAAATTGAGTGTTTTCTATCAGAATTGCCGGGGACTTCGTACTAAGGTTAGCACATTATTCAATAATATTTTAGCGGAGTGCTTTGACATTATAGTACTGACCGAAACGTGGTTAATACCGAGTATCACAGATAATGAGCTTATGGACAGTCGCTACACAGTGTATCGTTGTGACAGGAATCGGGAAGCCTGTGGTAAGACAGACGGCATTTTCATTATACCGTAAAAGGTTTAAAAAGCTCTCATCCGAATGTTTTAAAACTTATATAAAAACTGTAGAAAATGGAATCAAAAAAGATATGAAAGTATTCTGGTCATATGTGAACGGCCGTAAAAAAAGTAATGGCATTCCCAACACTGTACGTTATGGTGATCGTGAGGCATCTAGGCCTGAGCTTATCTGCAGCTTATTCTCTGATTTCTTTGCTTCTGTGTATGAAAGTAGGAATGCAGACATATCACAGCAACCTGAAATTTTGGTGCTCATTTTTTTTATTTTTGAGGACCAACAAGTAACGATCAGATATAATTTTTACATCTCAATATTTTTTTGCGTAGTTCAAAAGAGATTAAAATATCGATCGATTTCATTTATTTTATGTCTCAAAGAAAGAGGATCAATCATTAAAATAGATGACCATTTAGATTTTTTTATTTGCCGTTTTTGCTAATTTAAAAAGATCATTTAAATACGTGCCTAAAATACATAAATAATTGTCTCTGTCCGTGTCAATATTGTCACTATTAAATGAATTTGTTTTTTTAGATCAACCTCATGGATAGTATAGTTGACCCACGCTGAACTGTCCCACGAAACTCAATGACAGGGGGGCGCTACCATCGTTCAACTATATGGTTTCCAACATGGCAAAAATCTGAACCAGCGATCCGGTATTGACGGTGGCGCCCCACTGTCAATGTCATCGACAGGACAGTGCAGTATTTTGGAACTATATTTGA